>NC_059428.1:15030262-15053590 GCF_021028975.2 Sphaerodactylus townsendi | reverse complement strand
CNNTGTCTGTGAGTAACAAAGGCGGCAACCAGGTCAATAGTTGAGGGCATCTGAATAGAAGTATGAGTAACAATGAAGACTATAGCCTGGGAGTAACCCTGTAGATAGCAAGGTCACTGGTGGGAGCATCTGAATAGAAGTACCCTGGCCTTTGTTTCTTTTGTCTATGGTCATCCTGTGTTTGTGTGGAGCTGGTTTGACACAGTCTTGACCCTAGTATTTTTCAACACTGGCAGCCAAGTTCTGTTCATTTTCAGAGTTTCTTCCTTCCTGTTAAAATTGTCCATGTGCTTATGGATTTCAATTGCTTCTCTGTGTAGTCTGACGTATTGGTTTTCAGAGTGGTCCAGAATTTTTTGTGCTGAAAAAAGCTCCCCTCGACTTATACCTCTACTTGGAGTACTGTGTCCAGTTCTGGTCGCCGCATCTCAAAAATGATATTGAGGAGATAGAAAAAGTGCAGAGAAGGGCAACAAGGATGATTGAGGGACTGGAGCACCTTCCCTATGAGGAGAGGCTGCAGCGTTTGGGACTCTTTAGTTTGGAGAGGAGGCGGCTGAGGGGGGATATGATTGAAATCTACAAAATTATGCATGGGGTAGAAAATGTTGACAGAGAGAAATTTTTCTCTCTCACAATACTAGAACCAGGGGGCATACGTTGAAAATGCTGGGGGGAAGAATTAGGACTAATAAAAGGAAACACTTCTTCACGCAACGTATGATTGGTGTTTGGAATATGCTGCCACAGGAGGTGGTGATGGCCACTAACCTGGATAGCTTTAAAAGGGGCTTGGACAGATTTATGGATGAGAAGTTGATTTATGGCTACCAATCTTGATCCTCTTTGATCTGAGATTGCAAATGCCTTAACAGACCAGGTGATCGGGAGCAACAGCCGCAGAAGGCCATTGCGTTCACATCCTACATGTGAGCTCCCAAAGGCACCTGGTGGGCCACTGCGAGTAGCAGAGAGCTGGACTAGATGGACTTTGGTCTGATCCAGCTGGCTTGTTCTTATGTTCTTATGTTCTTATGTTCTTATACACGAGTGAACGCGGGGGATGGGTGGTGAGCGAAAAGAGGCTGGGAGCTGAGGGTGTTTTTCTGCACCTGCTCCTGGCTATGTGGACACAAAGGCAGCTCCCAGGTAAGCCTTGGGCTGTTGCTTCGCTGCACTACAGGTTTCCAGTAGCTTCATCCACAGTGAATATTCAGGGAATAGGTGTGAATATTAAATATTAACTTTATATGTTACAGAATTTTTGTTCAGCCATACTCATTGGGAAATCCGCACCATTGGAGCCCATGGTGGCAGGAATCCCCTCCCCCCCACACACACGGGGTGCCCTGGGGTGTAGCCACTGCCAGCACCTTTCTCGCCCCTCAACCAGTGTTTTTGGAAAGCAGGTGGGACTTCTGTCCAGCTGAGCTTGCAGGCCTGCAAAAAAGACTTGCTTTGGGGCAGCACCTGCCATCACCACACCAGCATTTTCACTGTGTCATGATAAGCTATCCGTGTTGAAGGAGAACCTGTAGGGACTTTTTAAAAGGGTATCTTGTTGAACATCTTCCCTGTGAAACTCTGAAGAGATACTGTCTGTGAGAGTTCTATATTCCACTGCAGAACTTTTAAAGTTATTGTTGACACCATTACTGTTTTTCTTTGAAATAAATATTCAAAAACATTTTTATTGGTATCTATTTTTATTTTTGAAATTTACCAGTAGCTGCTGCATGTCCTATCCTAGACTTATACTCAAGTCAATAAGTTTTCTCAGTTTTTTGTGGTAAAATTAGGTGCCTCGGCTTATATTTGGGTCAACTTATACACAAGTATATGCGGTATCTACATAAAAACTCCAATCATCACCCAGGACAGAAAAGGAGCACAATAAAAACTTTGGTAGATCGTGACCCCACCTCCTTCAAGAAGAACTGAATCACCTAAACTGTGTTCTACAGGCTAATGGTTACTCTACTACAGACATCAAAAGAGCTGCAAGACCAAGAACAAGTCACATAAATAAAGATAAACTTGCTCCCAGTTCAGAGAGTTCTGAGAGAACCCAGCCAGCAGGCTTCATGTGTAGGAGTGGGGAAACAAAATAAGCCTTTTTGGGGCTCATAAAATTGAACCCACCCAGACCAAAGTTCACCAAGCCTTGATGCTATTACCAGGAGAGCCTCCTGGAGCCACCTTGAAAGTCTGGTGTCTCTACCTTGAAAAATGTGCAGCCTGTTTACACACTCAGAAATTCCCCATTGGCTACAATGGAGCCAAGACACTGCACAGCAGAGAACTGGGCAATTTCTTGGGGTGGCTGTCACTGGCGCAATTTTAAAGCTAGTAGCACCAAAATTTCTTGGTATCTTCCGGAGGCTGTCCTGATGATACCATCTCCTGTTAACTCCCATTGGAAAAAAATGGAGGAAGGGGCACCAATCTTGGGGGTACATTACTTTGGCCCCCCTGAACCAAACTTCACCGAACTTGGGTGGCATCACTGGGACAGTTTCTGTGGATGAGGCCCTAAAATTTTGATTGCACCAAAAATACCAAAAAAAAAACCCCAAATTAAGAGGCATTCGGATCTACTCGTATTCAGGCAGGACATATTTTGGCCAATTATGGCCCGAATATGCCCACATTCACCCAGATTCCAGCCCAATCTGGGATTTGGTACACCCAAATCCCCATGTCTAACCACAACTGTAGAACTTTGTATTGTCAAAGGCTTTCATGGCTGGAATTACAGGGGTGCTGTGTGGTTTCCAGGCTGTATGGCCATGTTCTAGCAGCATTCTAGCAGCATCTAGCAGAATGCTGCTAGAACACGGCCATACAGCCTGGAAACCACACAGCACCCCAACTGTAGAACTCTTTTTCCAGGGGTATTCGTGTCACCTTTCATGTTGCTGTCAACCGGTTAAGACTTCTTTGTTATTTCTGACATTTCCTCAGTTATCCCTCCTTTCAAACCTGTGTTTTAAGGGTTATTTTGTCAGCTTTCAATATGTGTTTCAGTGTAGTTTGGGTTGTTTTTAATTATAAGATTTTATAGTGTGGTTTCTTTTAATTGTTAGCTGCTTTCGTTGTCCTCATTGGGCAGAAAGTTGGCATACAATGTTTTAAAATGATAATGATGATGAACATGATGATAATTATGATGGTCCGGAATGGAGAGTTCTGCATTTCTCTTTTCAGAATCTGAAGTGGCAAACTGGAGCCAAGAACTGATGATTTCCCTGCCCAAAGGATAAAAGTTGCAAAATCTTGTCTCCTTATCATGGTACCTAATCAAAATATTTAATTGATTTCATATGATCTTTTCACCAACCTTCTCCTTCTACAATCAGCAAGAACAAAATTGTATGTGCAAATGGACACTAAGTGGGCAAAGTCATCCTATTCTCGCTTAAGATAGCTGCTCTTTGGCAGTCGGTGGAGATGAGTGCTCCCAGCATGAGAGTTAAGAACCATGAAAGATGCAGATGAAAACATTTATATCTTGTCTCTCCTCCAAGGAGGTCAGTAGAGCATACAGGAGTCTCATCCCTGAAAAGGGATCCTTGCAATCTGAGCAAGGCCAGATGCTGGGGTGTTGGTGGGCTAGCTCTGCCACTAGACTCCACACAGGAAAGGAGAAAGTTGCCTCCCTCCCACTCCTCTCCCTGCTGCTATTGCTGTTCTCTTTGGCCTTTCCCTCAGGACCGCACTGCACTATGGTGTCAGTCATTCTGCTCTCCTTCTTGATCACAGCAAGCTGGCTGCTACATGAGGCTACATTGGACTCTGAGTATCAAAACTAAATAATAATAATAATAATAATAATAATAATAATAATAATAATAATAAAGGGGCTTACTGCAAGTACAGTAAACAGTGGAAGAAGAGAAGCATGCACTGGCCGATTATGTAAAGGAAAGTCAAGAACAGGCATTGATTGAAGTGAAGAACAGACATTTGCTGCAAACCCAGAAAACCAACAAGAATACAGAAAAAATGTGATTAAAATGAGGACTGAAAGCTGGCACAACAAAGCACTGCACAGCCGATTTCTGGAGAAAATCAAAGACAAAGTGGATAACGAAAAGACCTGGCTGTGGTTAACAACTGGAACTCTGAAAAAGGAAACTGAATCCCGGATTTTAGCTGCCCAAGAGCAAGCCATCAGAACAAATTTGATCAAGGCCAAAATCGAAAAATCCTCAGATGATGCAAAATGCAGATTGTGCAAAGAAGCTGATGAAACTGTAGATCATGTCCTCAGCTGCTGCAAAAAGATTGCCCAGAGTGCAAACAGAGACACAACTCAGTGGCCAAGATGATCCACTGAAATTTATGCAAGAATTACAACATAAGAACAGCTAAGAACTGGTGGGAACATTGTCCAGAGAAAGTAATGGAAAATGAGAAGGTCAAGATCCTGTGGGACTTTCGAATCCAAATGGACAAAGTGTTGAAACACAATACACCAGACATCACCATGATCGAGGACAAGAAAGTGAGCATCATCGACATAGCAGTCCCCAGTGACAGCAGGGTCATTGAAAAAGAACACGTGAAAATCACTAGATACCGTGATTTGAAAATCAAGCTTCAATGTCTATGGCACAAACCAGCTGAGGTCGTCCCAGTGGTAATCGGCACGCTGGGCGCCATCCCAAAAACACTAGGGCAGCACTTAAAACATCTTCGAATTGACAAAATTAACATCTGTCAAATTCAGAAGGCAGCCCTGCTGGGATCTGCACGAATACTACGCCGATACATTACAACTTCCTAGGCCTCTGGGTGAGGCTCGAATTGTAATGAAGGCCAACAACCAGCTAAAGATCTGGCAGCTGTGAAATCTACAATAATAATAATAATAATAATAATAATAATAATAATAATAATAATAATAATAATAATAATAATAATAATAATAATAATAATAATAATAATAATAATAATAGTTTGGATTTATATCCCCCTTTCTCTCCTGCAAGAAGACTCAAAGGAGCTTACAATCTTCTTCCCTCCCCACACCCCACAACATACACCTTGTGAGGTGGGTGGGGCTGAGAGAGCTCCGAAGGACTGTGACTAACCCAAGGTCACCCAGCTGGCATGTGTTGGAGTGCACAAGCTAATCTTCACCAGATAAGCCTCCACAGCTCAAGTGGAAGAGTGTGGAATCAAACCCAGTTCTCCAGATTAGAGTGCACCTGCTCTTAACCACTATACCACACTGGCCCAACCCTGATTTCTTTTTTAATTTGTAAAACTACCCCAGTGTTCCCATAGAATCCTTTCTAAAAACCTTCAAAACTCAGCTTGACTTAAGTACTTTTTTTGCCTACAAGCTAATTCATTTGGAGGGGGGATTTCATCCTATGCTGCACTGGAATTATTTTAAAAAAAACTCTGCTTTTTTTTTTCAAAAAAACCTACCTGCTCAGCCTGATGGTTTTAAAAAAATCAATCCTGGCCTGCAGTTAATTTTTTTCATCTAAAAAGCTCAGCTACAATTAAGTAATTAAAATATCAGGCCAAACATTCTTCGGTCAAACGTTTCCTCCACCCAGAGGCGTAACGTCTATAGAGACATGAGGACACCCATGTCTTGGGGCGCATGCCTCTGGGTCATATGGGGGGCTGGGCGACTCTCCCCATGCCTGGGTGCTGAGCCGCATGGCCAGGAGACCTCACCCCCGCTGGGGGATCGCACCGGCACCCGAGGCCAGGCCCAGCTGCTGTCGAGCCCCGCCTCAAGCCCGCCCCCAAGCGCAGGGCAGGTGGGGGCACCCAGAGAAGGTGTTTTCTCCAGGCACCTCCCCCCTGTACACCTCTGCCTCCATCCCTGATAGCTGAAAGTGTGAAGATTTGCCAAACATTTTGCTATGGATGCCTGCTTTTGATTTGAGTGATAATGGAATTAAAGAAGAGGAATTGAAGATCAGCCACTGCCCTGTGAACATAAGAACATAAGAACATAAGAAGAAGCCAGCTGGATCAGACCAAAGTCCATCTAGTCCAGCTCTCTGCTACTCGCAGTGGCCCACCAGGTGCCTTTGGGAGCTCACAGTGCAGGAGGTGAAAGCTAAATGGCCTTCTTTCAAGCGGCTGTTGCATCTGATCACCTGGGTCTGCTAAAGGCATTTGCAACCCTCAGTTCTGAAGAAGGATCAAGGATTGGTAGCCAAAGATCGACTTCTCCTCCATAAATCTGTCCAAGCCCCTTTTAAAGCTATCCAGGTTAGTGGCCATCACCACCTCCTGTGGCAGCATATTTCAAACACAATCACACGTTGTGTGAAGATACAAGCCATACAGCCCGGAAACCACACAGCACCCCAGTGATTCCGGCTGTGAAAGCCTTCGACAATACATGGAACCAAAGTGCTGTTTTTTTCCACATCAGCCTCTGCCTTTTCAAATTTAGATCTCGGTCCATACACTTTTTAAAAAAAGTTTGACAAGAGTACCAATTCATTTGGAAATTATCTATTCAAGATCTGGATTAATTTAACATTGTTTATTTTTTCCCCATTATACCCAAAATCCCAATTTTTACACTGCATCAGTCTGTGGCTCCATCTAGTTCTGTCTGTGACCATCTGGCAGTAAACTTATCTGTCTATCAGGGGATTTCCCTGGCACCCACTTACCTGCGATCCTTCGAATAAGAATAGCCCGGGATATTTTTCCTGTACTGTTTTAACCTTTCTTTTCAGCCCCCAAAACTAGCATTCAGAACTGGGTACAGTAATTTTAAAAAGTAATACAGGCATCAATTAAAGTATAACTGTTGGGTGGTCTCATGTGCCAAGTGTCTCAAGGTGGGCGGGCAAAAGGTTTGCTGCCTTGAAGGCCAGCCTCTGGTATCTAGAAGCAAAAACTAGTTGATTGTTAGCTAGAAGAAGAGGAGGAGTCTGGTGTGAAATTTGGAGGTGTCTGAAGAGCTGGGTGGGGCTGGATTCATGGCATGGGATGGGACTGAACAAGCAAAAGGCCTTGTTGAAGGCATTGCTGAAGGCTTTCACGGCTGGCTTCAATTGGTTGTTGTGGGTTTTCCGGGCTGCGTGTCCGTGGTCTGGTAGATCTTGTTCCATCTGTGGCTGGCACCTTCAGAAGTGTATCACAGAGAGAAGTCTGCTACACACTGTCTCTCTGTGAAACACCTTTGGGAGGACATGCTTGAGCCAGCCAAGATACAGTGCTAAATGTTAGGAACAAGGCGATTTACCACGGTGACCACCGATGACACACAGCCCAGAAAACCTACAACAACCAGTCTTGTTAAAGGTTGCCAATGGGAGCAGCAGTGGCGTAGGAGGTTAAGAGCTCGTGTATCTAATCTGGAGGAACCGGGTTTGATTCCCAGCTCTGCCGCCTGAGCTGTGGAGGCTTATCTGGGGAATTCCAGATTAGCCTGTGCACTCCCAGCCACACGCTTCAGCTGGGTAACCTTGGGCTAGTCACAGCTTCTCGGAGCTCTCTCAGCCCCACCTACCTCACAGGGTGTTTGTTGTGAGGGGGGAAGGGCAAGGAGATTGTATGCCCCTTTGAGTCTCCTGCAGGAGAGAAAGGGGGGATATAAATCCAAACTCTTCTTCTTCTTCTCTTCTCAAGATGGGGCCTGGAATTTGTTGGATTTGACAGCCTTATTTAGTTATTTGTTTGTTTATAATGTACGTTTAATAGACCGCCCACCCCTGAAGGGCACGCGATTCTGGGAGAGCTCAGCACATTCTATAAGTGACAGTTGGAATCTGTAGCTCTCTGATTCTGACTGAGGAAAGATGTTCAGTTTTATGTTAACAAAAGCTATATAAAAGCTGCTGACTGAAAGTTAAATACTGTAAACTATGCTTGTTATTGGTAACCAAATTGCAACCAAACAATGAACTGTAAATGCATCGACATATAACTGTTACTTATACACACCCACACACTCTTTCAGCATGTAAAGTTCTTTTCTTTATGATTTCTGAGGTAAAAAGGCAGAGAGAGAGAGAGAGAGAGAGAGAGAGAGAGAGAGAGAGAGAGAGAGAGGTTGCTTTGGAGCATGGGCTCTATGGCATTATACTCCACTGAGGTCTCCCCATCTCCATACTCAAGCTAGCTTTCATTGTTAGGGGAAAGAAGTTAGCAATTTATTGTGTGTAAAATCAGGGGGTCACTCTTACATCTCTCCACTAATTCACAACCACTGAAGGAATAACACAATTTTACACTCGGGGTGATCACATCAACTGCTCAATGTGCTTCTTTCTAAATTAGCATAATCAATTTTACCACAGCCATAGTGTAAAGGTTTCAATGGTGTTGATTCTCAGCACAGCCGCTTGGCCTTGAGTAGATTCCAGGGCTCGGGCGATGGGCCAGAATCGGCAGCGATTACTCTGGTAGAGGCCTTATCTCACAGAGAGAGATGAGAATGCCGTTCCCATGAGAATGGGACTGGGGAAACCGGGAGGGGGATGGGACGGAGAAAGTTATAACCCGTGGTTCTGGCGGGAAGACTTCATTCCTGCCATTAGGTATGCCCGTGAGCTTTCTAAGATGTCTGAATAAACGGTCTTTTCAACCAAAAAAAAAGCCTTTTATTTCTGCTCTATGGAATTCCTGCTACATTGTAAGGCAGTGAATCTTAATCTTCATTTTACTTCTAAATATCAGTGGACCTCTGGTGTTCCGGCATGCAGAGGTTGAATATTCCTGAAACTGTGGAAGGCACGGTAGCCCCCATAGAGGGCTCCGAACCTTCCCTTCCAGACTTGGAGAAACCAGCGGGAGAACGGGTCTACAAGCTGGTAACTCTCTCCGATCCTCGCATACTCGACACGAAGTCTTCCCTTACTTACCGTTGGGATGAGGGACGAGCCGCATCATGCGCGGAGCGTTGCATGAGTCGCTTAGCCGCTAGTCTATGGATCGCGTATGCCTGTGGATCGGATCTCTACCCGCTGTACGTGTGGATTACAAACCTCAGATGCACCCTGTCTCGGAGGAGATGGAGTCTGACCACTTTTCATGCATGCGCAACCCAGGAATCAATAGGAACGCATTCCTGGACTCCTATTTCGATGACGCTCCCAAGAATCCCACAGTGGTACATAGCACCGGGGCCCGTCCCAAAACCGCAGATTAACGTACCGGGACTTTTGTCGAGATCGGGATCGATGATTGGGAGGGCTCCGTGCCGACACCCAATCGGGCCCCTTCCAGATCCCGGACGTGGGGTAGCTGATGCACAAGGGGAGGTTCTGTGGGGCCGTCGGTGGACTTGAGGTGCTGCTCTCCTCGGCGAGGAGGAATCCGAAGAAAGTCTGCCTCCCCATCCCGGATTTGTTTCCCCTCCCGCCCAAAGGAAAACTGGAACGAGGAAGTGGCCCTGACTCGCGTAGATGCCCAAGAAGCGTGGGCCCGTGGAACGCCACGCTATGGGAGGAGGAGTGAACGAGAACAGCTGCAAAGAGGTACGCGTGAAAATCCTTGCAAAGAGACCGTGAACCAACAAGCGCCAAAGACGCCCAACTTGAACTGGACCGAGCCAAAGACGCCAAGTTACGGCAACGCAGGCAATATATGCAGGATTTATCGATCCATGATAAGGTCCTGGAACACTCTAGAATGGACTCCTGGAACGTCCAACGCCGACGGAAAGCATTAAGGCCATCCGGACGCCAAGGTGAATTGACTGCAGCCATTCAACGGGACGAACTTGATAAACTGGAGGCCGGGGAGAAGGCAGCTTTGCATGACGCGCATCAAGATGCCTTGACCTGCGCAGAAGAGAGGGAGTTAACTGCCTTAGAACAGGAGCTGAAGAAGCAGCGGGATGCCAGGATGACCCGAAAGTTGGCGCCTACACCTGTTACCCGACGCGCCCGACGCTAATGCACTGCCGATCCGTATCGGGGCGACGGCTTCTGCCGGTCCTGCTACCAGCGCTCCTGCTCGCGCCTCCCAAAAGGTCCTGGCAAGGCTATTCAACGGGGACCAGCGCGCCAAAATCTGCCCCGATGCCTCCACCGATTCCTGCTCCTCCTGCCCCACCGCCTCCAACTCCGTGCAACCGCAGCCCCAGCGGGTTCCTGGCAAATGTGGAGAGAGGATACTACAGGCCCCCGATCCCTGCCTTCCATTTCGATGGGACCGCTTCTAAACTCCCCTACTTCATCTTGCAACTCCGATGCACATATGGAGGAGTATGATGACTTATATCGATCTGAACGATGAAAAAATACGGGACATCGGGTCTGTCCTGGATAGGGTGGCTGCTGACTTCGGATTTATGACCCTTTTGAGCTGCAGGCCGGATGATACTCGCACAGTGGCTGCATTTCTTCAAGCCCTAAGAGCCCGCTTCCAAGATCTGCAGACGGCTGAAAATGTATTTCATCCGTACCATAAATTCTATTCAGCGCAGGGCAACCGTTCTTTTGGCGAATTTGCTCGTGGAGTTTCCAGGTGCGGGCGGCTGCTCGACTTCCTCCTGATGGTGGCCTGAACGCATGAAATGTGAATCACTTCCTCTGATGCCATCGACGTAAAACTTCGAAATGGTGTTTCTCATCCCAGTATCCCGCGTGACTATTCTCGGCTGAGTGGATCGAATTAGGATCGCATAAGTAGCGGCTCGTTTGGACTACGCCATTCCGGCTTAGAGGGGCGCCCATGCCCGAAACCCGCTACTACGACCACTTCTGCGACTTCGCAAGCCAAGCCCAGCCGTCTCTACCGAAAACCACCTCTGAACTGCTGCCGTGCGATGTTTAGGATTGTGCCTTTATTAAGGGGACCGGTACGGCCATCTGGCTGCCAACTGCCGAAAAAAACAGAAGTCCACCGCGACCTGACCCCACGCACCCCCTCTGCCAAGCTGTCACCACGGAGATCCGGTCCTCACTCCAACGGGCTTTCGTCTAAAGCTGTTACCGAGGGTGACCCCGAGGAGGGAAGATATGGCGGTTTGCCTCTCATTGGTAAGCCCATGGATGTGGATCCTACTCCGGATCGCGCGGTGGAGTGAAGGCAAGCCCGTTATTACTGTTCAAAGCGATTCTGGCCTAAAACCCCGCCTAAGCATACCACGTATTCTAGCCTCAGCCCTCGTAGATTCTGGCTGCTCCCATTGCTTAATGCGGCCCCAGAGTGGCATTGAAGAACTTCGGTTTAGACTCCGAGTTCCTCTAGCAAAGCTTCTCCATACCGTTTCACACAATAATAAAATGGACGGCAGTCCCGCACTCGGTTCAGGGCCGGCTCCGATTCAAAACTGTTAACCTGTTCTCCTGGTCATAGCTGACCATTGGGAAGAAGATTAGTTTGGCATTGACTTGCTCCAGTGGCCGAAACACTCTGGCCATTGTCCTGGGCATGCCATGGTTATTGCTACATGATGGAACCAAATATTATTATTTGGAAGGAACCAGTTCTAGAATTCACTGATCTCTGTGGAGAGCATATGAATTGGAGGGAGAACCAACCATCCGATGACATAAATCCCTTTGGTTTCTTCAATGATTGCACATCCCCACTATGGCTTTCAATTCCACAGGCATCCCTCCAGCTTACCAGGACTTTAGCCAGAGTGTTTCAAGAACAGGAATGTGATCAATTGCCCCCGCATAGAGACATCTGACTGCAAAATCATATTACAGCCCGGGGCTCAACTGCCTGCAAGGGTTAGGAATTTATCGTATGAGCCCCAACGAGGAGAAAGAACTCCGTGCCTTCTTAGATAAAAACCTTGCTTTCCTTGGATTCATCAATAGACGAGGGCTACTAAACATACGCCGCGCCCGGCTTCATTCCTGTCCTATTTTGTAAAGAAAAAGGGCGGGTCTTTAAGACTTTTGTACTCGATTACCGAGGATTAACATGCTGTTTCCATGTCCAATAAATACCCTTTTGGCCCTTAAATCAAGGACCTCTTAGATGCATTGGGCAAGGGATGGATTTTTACTAAGTTGGATTTGAGAGAAGCATACTACAGAGTCAGAATTGCAGAGGGCCTCGAGCATTTGACAGCATTTAACACTAAATTAGCCCCGACAGTATGAACATTTAATTATGCCATTCGGGTTAGCTGGGGCACCCGGCGCATTCATGGCCCTCATCAATGAAGTTTTGCATAATTTATTATATAAAGGAGTAGTATAGACTATTTGGGCTACAGGATCTCATCCGAAGGTTTACAAATGGATCCTGCAAAGATTGAAGCAGTCCTGCAATGGCCGGCCCCCACCAACCGGAAAGAGCTACAATCTTTTCCTAGGGTTTGCATGCTAATTTTTATCGTGACTTTATACCCCGTTTTGCTGAATTGACCCTCTTCCACTTCACTGGTAGACCTCATTATGCACTAAGGGTAAGACTCACAAGCTGCCAAGCCTGGGGCTCCCCTCCTTTGGTCTCTTGTGGAATGTCGGGAAGCAGCCTTCCAGCTGGCTGAAATCGGCTTTCACTATACCGAGCCTTTGGTTGTCTTAAAACACCCCAGACTCAGACCTTCCTTTAAAATTGCAGTTCACGTGGATGCTTCGGACAAAGCGAAACAGCCCTGGTGCAGAGGAAAATAAAGATGGTAGGCTTGTTCCGTGTGCTTATTTATTCAAAAAATTCCTCCGGCGCAGAACTCAACTGGACCGTAGGGGATAAAGAGACTGCTGCCATCAAGGGCAGAATAGCGCTTATCACACTTGAAACCACTGGCTTGAGGGGGCTAAACACCTTCCAGGTTTGGTGGGATCACAAGAACTTAGCCGCCCTCCTTCCACCCCCCTCAGAATGTTCTGCAAAACAACTCACGTTGGGCCGATTTCTTTTTCCCCGCTTTTTTCTTTCACTGGTCCATTTTTTCCCCGGAAAAACCAACAAACTGGCTGATACGCGGCTGTCGGCGCCTTCTCGGGGAGGGTGGAGCTGCTTTACAGAGACATCACAGCGCAGCACTGTCCTCTCCCCCTCCCAACTGGGGCTGGCAGTCGTCGATCCCAGACATCCAGCTCCTCCTCCATCGCCCGTTCCCAGCCTTGTCTCCCCTTCCTGCAGCGGGGAACTCGAGGAGAAGGCGGGTCTTCAGCGAGCTGCCGGGCATGGAGGAAAGCGTACTCCCAGCTGCGGCTTGAGTGAATGGTGTTTGGGCAACTGAGGAAATTGTTGGTACGATGCCTCCCCCCCGCCGCAAGCAGGTTCTCGAAGCCTGTCATGATGCCCGGGCTCAGCTGGACATTTTGGCTTTCTCCAAGACACTGCATTTAGCCCTTAAAATCCGCCAATTCTTGGTGGCGGCTAGCCATGTAAAAGACATTGAGGCTTATATCAAAGGGGTGCTCGGTTTAGAGGCCAAAATCCATTCCGGGAAAGCTCCCATGGACTGTTAAAACTCTCTCCGGGTTGCCTCCTCGTCCCTGGGAAGTTATCTCAATGGATTTTTTATTACGGATTTACCAGAGAGCCAGGGAAACACAGTCTTGTGGGTGGTGGTGGACCTATTCTCCCAAACAAGCCCATTTCATCCCTTGCACCTCCCATTCCTTCCGGCTCCTAAATTGACGCGACTGTTCATTCAACATATATATCTAGTCTTACACTCCTCCCCCCTCATAGGTGAGAATTGTCCGACCCGGCGGGCCCCAATTCATTCTCAAAATTTTGGAAAGCTTTCCTGGGCTTGTTGAGGGGCTACCCCGGCAGTTGCCGCCCTACCACGTTCCAAAGTGACGGTGAGTCGGAAAGAACGAACAGAACTCTTGAACAGTATTTCGCGATGTTGAGCACACCAACTATCACATAAACCGATGCGAATTTAATTCTCGTTTCGCGGAATATGCCTATAACAATGCCGTTCGTAGCTTGGTAGTGCAAAAGGCCCTATTCGAAATTGTCTGGCAGCTCCTTCCCGCTATTGCCCCCCCAACTACCCGCGGAGGGGCTGCCTCCTCCGGAATTCCAGCAGGGGATTTCATCGCTGCCTGAGGGGTGGAAAAGCGGTTCAGACTGCCTCATGTGCAGCTTTCAGCTAAAGATTCCCAAAAGTTCCGAAGTGATAAACATCGGTCTGACTTTTCCTTTCTAGTGATAAGTTGGGGCTTGGGTCTACTTAGTCTACTAAAAATCTCAGAAGAGGCGTACATAAATTCTCAAAACTGGGCAAAAAGTTCGTGGGACCTTTTAGAAATTCACGAAAGTGATTAATGATATTTACTGCCCGGTTAGATCTGCCTTTAATTCTTTAAGTAATATCCATCCTGTCTTTCATTTCCAGTTTGCTCAAGGAGGCTCCCGCTTCCTGGATGCCTGGCACCATCCCTCCGGAGATACCACGAATGACTATTACAATTGATGGCCACAAAGCATTATGAAAGTGGCGCCATCCTGGACTCACCGTTTTAATACGTAAACAGCTTGCAATACTTGGTTTCCTGGGTAGAGGTATTCCTCTGAACATAAATGTATGCGTGTATTCAGAAAATATTGACGCCCCCTCCCTTATTTCTGCTTTCCATCGTACCTTCCCGCACAAACCAGGGGGGGAGAAGTGTTTCTTAGGGGAGGCAGAGTGTAAAGGTTTCAATGGTGTTGATTCTCAGCACAGCCGCTTGGCCTTGAGTAGATTCCAGGGCTCGGGCGATGGGACAGAATCGGCAGCGATTACTCTGGTAGAGGCCTTATCTCACAGAGAGAGAGATGAGAATGCCAGGGGTTCCCATGAGAATGGGACTGGGGAAACCGGGAGGGGGATGGACCTGAGAAAGAACTCAAGCCGTGGTTCCAGCGGGAAGCACTTCATTCCTGCCACGCCGTGCAATGAGCTTTCTAAGACACCAGGATAAACTGCCCTTCAACCAAGTAAGCCTCTTGATTTCTGCTCTATGGAATTCCTTACACATAGAAGGCAGGCCGCTCTTATTCAGCCTATGTTACAGGTAAAAAGGTAGGGTCAAACAGAGTGGCTTGCCTTAGCTAACTTACTGGGTTCACAGTTGTGGTGAAATTTGAAACCAGGAACCGGGTTTGATTCTCCGCTCTGCCGCCTGAGCTGTGGAGGCTTATCTGGGGAATTCAGATTAGCCAGTGCACTCCCACACACGCCAGCTGGGTGACCTTGGGCTAGTCACAGCTTCTCAGAGCTCTCTCAGCCCCACCTACCTCACAGGGTGTTTGTTGTGAAGGGGGAAGGGCAAGGAGATTGTAAGCCTCTTTGAGTCTCCTGCAGGAGAGAAAGGTTTGATATAAATCCAAACTCTCCTCCTCCTCCTCCTCCTCCTCCTCCTCCTCCTCCTCCTCCTCCTCCTCCTCAGCACTATGCCCTTGCTTTAAAACCAGACAGTGAGAGGTGGGGGCAAGAAAACAATCCCAGTGGGGTTGTGATACAATTTGAACAGGCAATCATTATTTCACCTGACTTACCTACTTCTGGAGACTAAATTTACAGCATTTAAAGCTTATATAAACATTGCATTAACTTCAAATCAGGCAACCTTCAAAAATAAAAGGATTTTGATTGGCAGATATTTACATGCGACTCTGAATTCGAAAACGGAGGGAGATTTCTCCCCTGAGATTCATTTCAACTCTAAAATAAATATTGAGTTTTTCAGGAGATGTTTTCTGCCTTGAATCACATACGTTGATCATGAAAAGAGGGCCGAAAAGGTTACAGACATAGGATTCCCAGGAGTGCAGACTCCAATCTTGCATGCACTCCCTTGGGAGTAACTTCCAAGTATGTTGATATGAGCAATATTCTACCCTAACTGGGAGATAATAGCTTCAGGTAACAACCTGCCTCAAAGCATTTCCTCAGAAGTTCAATTGAAATAAATGGCTCGTATGCATTAATTTTCAGAGGGGCAGTTATACAAAAACTGCCGTGAAAATGGTTTCCTAAATGATTAAAAGTAAGTCTGGAACCCCAATTATTTAGTTTGACATGTCTGCCTTGAGTTCTTGTAAGGAAGAAAGGCAGAGAAGGTTTTTAAATAAATAAGTACCCCCCCCCCAAAAAAACATACTTCAAAAGCTGATTGGCCCCACCCTCAAAGATTTACTCACATATTAAGGTGGAAATACCTATTTCAGTATTTTCTAACATTATATGGTCTATTTATACTTCTTTCGTGACTCACAATTGTATCACTGGGAGGGGATTGCGGAAGGAAGGCCCCCACAATCCAATCCAAGGAATTTCTTTCCTTCGGAAAATCCATGTCCACTCAAGAGCAACTGCTCAGTTTGGGAATTTGGGTCCTATTAATATAAATTTGGGGGCAACCGTCTACTAAGACTTGTGAACCTTCCCCATCCACACATTCTGTGTGGCGTAGTGGCTAAGAGCAGTGGCGTAGTGGCTAAGAGCAGTGGCTAAGAGCAGGTGCACTCTGATCTGGAGGAACTGGGTTTGATTCCCAGCTCTGCCGCTTGAGCTGTGGAGGCTTATCTGGGGAATTCAGATTAGCCTGTGCACTCCCACACACGCCAGCTGGGTCACCTTGGGCCAGTCACAGCTTCTCGGAGCTCTCTCAGCCCCACCTACCTCACAGCGTGTTTGTTGTGAGGGGGGAAGGGCAAGGAGATTGTCAGCCCCTTTGAGTCTCCTGCAGGAGAGAAAGGGGGGATATAAATCCAAACTCTTCCTCTTCTTCTTCTTTCCTGGCAGTCTGCTCTGGTTGACAGAAGGTCTGCTAAGCCAGGTCAAAAATTCCTTAAGCGAAATTTCCTCGCATATCTCCTCAAGCCCTGAAAGGGAAATAGTGTGACTCATTATGCTAGTGGTGCACAAGAAGGGGGCGAATGAGCAGGAGAGAACAACGACGGGATTGAAAACTTCCTGTCGAAACAAAGAAACTAAGTGCTGCTCTGAGGAACCCTGCCAAGAGTTAAACCCTTTAAATCACAGTGAAATTGCTAGAAGTCAACTGGCGCAGAGACCATTCCCTCCCCAGCTGTCATGGCAGCCGTAAATGAGACCAGGGCGTCCAAGACACGTCAGCGAGAATTTAGAGAAAGCAGGATAAACACGACAGAAACATTTCATTCAACTGACCTTTCTGAGCTCCCCTGGCCCTGACCCAAAACCCGGCTCATTTTCTAAGTTTCAACAGACTTTCGAGCCAGAGGCCAAGTTAATCGCTAAAACATTCTTGCGGCTAAGCGTATGCAACGATATAGCCTTCCACATGTCAATCCCAAACAGGTATGCTAGTTTTTGGATGAGAGATGCCAAAAGTCCTTTGTGGAGATGAAGTCAGCGAATGCTCTGGAGAAGCCAAATCTCGGCATTCGAGCTGGATGCCAGATGTTAGCGTTAAAACAGGGGGGTATGGAGAACTTCAATGTGTTTCGGTGCTTGGCCAAATAACATATCCCACCAATATGGAAGAAGCGGTACTCCTTAACTAAAAGGCATGGTAATAGAACTTGCTGAACATCAGAAAGCGACCTTGATCAGACCATTGGTCCATCAAGGCCTGTATTTTCTACGCAGACTAGTGGCAGCTCTTCAGGTCTTTATTATCACCCACAACTCAGTCTTTTATAACTGAAGGTGCTGGGTGTTGAGCTCGGATCCTTCAGGATGTCAAGCAGATATTCTGCCACTGAGTCACAGCCCCTCCCAGTAATGATGGACACATTCACAAATATCTCCAGAACAGAGGTGGAGCGAGAGGAAACTGCTCAGGGCATGAATGCCCTGCACCCCTGCCACAGCCAGGCTACGCCTCCACCATTGCTTTGCCCGGGGCGTTGTGCCCTCCCACCCTGTGGGCGCTACGCCACTGCTCCAGAATGTCTACAAGGCAAGGATACTGCCTTGCAGTAATGTGTATTCAGTGATACACTTCCACTGACATGAGGTTCCCCTGACCAGGTATTTTTAAACTCACAAGCTGGTAAAACTAGACTGGCCCTCAGTCACTGAATTCTTATCTACCCACTGACCAATGTTTCCAGGTGGGAAAGGAATTCGGTTCCTGCTCTGCCTTTGACTAAGGCCCATGACCTTGACAGTCAGAACTAAAATGGCAGAGGCAGATTTTGCTACAGCTTCCCAAAATGGACAAAACCCCTAAAACTCTTCCTTTTAAGAGACCCGTAATTTGCAAGGAGTGGCTACGGATTGTTTGGGGGGTAGGCATGGCAAGGGAGGAAACATCCTGAGGGTGTTTTGACCTCTGCTCTGCTTTGACAGGTTGTACATATGCGCACCCACTGAGAATGTGCATGCATGAATTTATGAAATTCATTGTGCGAATTCAGCATTTATTAGGAAATTGGCGGACCCGGCCACACGTTGCTGTGGCTTATTGTGGTGAAATGGAAAAGGAAAAGTACCAGCAAATGAATTGCAGATGTTGACATCCATCAGATGGCGCTGTTGCAGAACCATACCATGGTTCCAACTGACACAGGTGTGGCAGATACACAATACCTCTCACAGTTTGGCTGAAACACACCCCTAAGAGATGTGTGTATGAAAGGTTGTCTGTTTCTACTTGACTTTCAGTTCCTATGAGGGGGGAGAACTGGGCAGAACGTAGCTTGTTATCATGGTTTACCTGGGCTGGTGTGGTACATGAGCTAGGTAAGTAGCTTAAAACACGATGGGAGGCGTGAGCTATGTTGTGTTCAAATTTCAGAGCGTTTGGTCCAGCAAATCCCTGGGCCCTCCCTCACCTTCCCCTTCCTCTGCTAGGGTGGGTGGGCCATGTCCAGATGGCAAGCCCCGTCCCTTTCACTCCAGATGGCAGCGGTTTTCAAAGAAGGCATGGTTGTTTCCCTTGTATCAGAGGGTGTTGCTTTGACAGCCAGCAGATGGCGCTGTTGCGGAACAGAACTGTGGTTCCAACTGTCACAGGTGTGGCATGTACACAATAACTGGCACAGTTGTGACATGTACACAACAGGAGGTGTGGAAACAGTATGGAAACCTGGCCTCACGCGAATGCAATGTTGTGAGAAAATTTCAACGCAATCGGTCCAGCCGTTTGGGAGCTGACCTGTAACCCACAAACACATGGTTAGCTTTTTATATATACCGGTATATAGATTAAATTTTAAAGCCCAGAGCTAGAGTTGGTAGACCTCAATAGTACCTGTTCGGTCAAGGGGTGCAGCCCATCTCCAAAGTGATTTATTCATATAAACAGTTCAGCTTATTTTACTTTAAAAAACCCCAAACCTGTCCATTGCTTTTATGACTGCCCCTTCCAAGCCCAATTAGACTAACCTTTCCTGGTCCTTAGTAACCCTAGTTAGAAAGCTCATGAAATCTGGTTTGTTTGTTTTTTAATTGTCTATTTGCTATCAAGTCACATCTGACTTATGGCAACCCCGTAGGGTTTTCAAGGCAAGAGACAGCCAGAATAGGTTTGCCACTGCCTGCCTCTGCGTCATAACCCTGGTATTCCATGGATGTCTCCCTTCCAAATACTATACCTTTCCCCACAATAAGAACCTAGTGTGGTCAGTAGGGGTACAGAGGCAGTGCATGTTTCCGCAGTAGAAAATACTCCTGAAGGACTCTGAGCAGGTGGGCAAGTGAGCAGTGAGTTGGGGGGTGTAAGGCTGAACACACTCAAACAAAGTCGACTTTATAAAAAAGGAACAAACTTGATTGATCTGTGTCGCCCTAGCTACAGGGTGCTGGAACTGAGGGTTCTTGCCCCCAGTTCCAGTATATATGAGGTGCGTGGGTTCTCCGTAGCGGTGGGGACTGGAGGACTCGGAGAAACGAAAACAAAACTTAGTCCTGACAGGGGGTGGGGAAGGCAGGCTGGGGGGAGAGGGGAACGGGGAGGCTGTTTCCAGGCATACTGGGAGAGCTGCCAGGTCTGGCTTAGTGTTTGGGGCAGGAGGAAGGTTGGAGGGGGCTTGGGAGAGTTGGTGCCCTGCCAGGCTTGATTTGGTATTTGGGGCAAGGGGAGGGTTGGTGGTTGCGGATGAATTCACAATTCTACTTATATCTTTCAGTGGGACAGAGTATAGTATAGTATAGTATAGTATAGTATAGTATAGTATAGTATAGTATAGTTTTAAGAAATAAATAAAATATAGTATAGTGGGGCTTATCCTGCTTAGCTTCTAAGATCTAATAAGATCATGCTAGCCTGATGCGATGAATGATATTACACCAGCCCCTATGACCAGTGCAGCAAAGATAACTGCTGATTCTAAAGAAATATGGGTTGTTGTTGCTTCGTATATTGGGCAAAGCATTCCTGTGGCTGTGCTAATATCCGGGAGGAATGTAATAGAGGCATCTGATACAATCCCAATAGGGATCTCGTGCCCGAGAAGCTGCCAAGATACACTGCACTGTACTATTATAATCTTGGGCAGAGACTTAAGTAAGACCAGATGATGCTGTGTCTGGGAATCTACTGGCATTTTCCTTGGGACAGACAATACAAATCCACCTGCCAAAAATGTTTATGAATAATATCAACTTGAGTCTAGTTGGGCTTCGAGGGCTCGTCTCCTGTTCCGCTCCTTACAACCCCTTGCAAATATAGGGCCAGCCGCAGCGCACCATGTCCGCAGCCTGGAATGTGTGAAATAGGGACAATTTATCCTACTAAAGGGACAGTTCTCAAACTTGGGCATGGGCCCACAAGATATGTGGAGGGAGGGAGTCCCAGGAAGAGACAGGATCCTGCAGTAGGTAAATTCCAAAATACTTTTCTTCAGTGTTTCAGGTAGAATTGAGCTGAAGGAGGGAAGGGACTTAATTTTGCAAACACTTTCATCAGTCTTGAAAGGCATTCTACACAGCTTGGAGGGGTTCATTTGCAAAAAAGGACGACAGTGTTTCTACATAGACTGAGTTTGTCCCTGTTGGCATTTTCAGCCCTGTTTGCATGCAGCAGCAGCAGAAGCAGCATGGAATTCTGGGAAGCTGCACGAACATTCTAAAGGCGACAGTTAAAAATCCGTTGGTAGTATTGTTGTTCCCTGACTGACTTAGTGGACAACTTGCTCTGTGTAATGCTAACCAAATGCTATGTAAAAGTGCTCTGACTAAAGATACCGTTTCAGCTTACTAGCACAACCAAAACTGTAACATACGATGAGCTGTGAATGTAACCATATATAAGTGATGCTTTGTTGTTGTGTACGTGCTGTATATTTTTCTCTCTCAGTTGAAGTAAAGTTCTCCTTATATTTTTATGAACTTCTGAGGTAAAAACAGCTGGTCTTTCGAGAGATAACAATTCTAATTTAATGTGCTGCCCAATCCACATTTCTGCTCGTTACTCTGCTTGACAGGATTATATATTCTAAATCAGTGGTTCCCAAACTTATTTGGCCTACCGCCCCCTTTCCGGAAAAAATATTACTTAGTGCCCCCTGGAAATTAATTGTTTAAAATTTTAATAGCAATTAAACAGAAAGATATATGTATTAATGTTTCTACCTGTGGCCATCACCGCCCCCCTGGATTGCTGCAGCACCCACCAGGGGGCGGTGGCACCCACTTTGGGAATCACTGTCTAAATATACCTGTTGCCCTTCAGTCCCCACCCACCCCCTTTTTTGATTGCTCGGTAACCCTTGGACCAGCCTGGAAAGCTGACATCACATTAAGTGCCATGTCTCTAAATTGATTTAGTTGGCTCTCAGTAATGTCAGCATCTAACTAGTCCGATAGGTTGTGCCTGTCAACACGTTCGCTGTGTCAGGACCATGTCTGTCAGTGCTTTGATGTCTTGCTGTGTGTGAATTGCAAATGTTTCCCTGTTTCCCTCTTCCCTTCCTGGCAATCTTCTGGCGTCAGCCCACCTTCAAAAGAGGTGTGAAAGGTTCCCAGGTTCTTTGAAGCTCTGTAGAATAATAGTAGTAGAAACTGTAGTAGACATTTGGTGTGGGCGAAACGGGGGGGGAGGGTTTAAAGGATATAGGTCCTGGATCTGAGCTCTCTAGCTCAGATCCTGCTTTACATTGTTACTCTTCGTATTACCTGGAATAAACTGCTTTTGGACTTTCCTACGGTCTCTGTTATTTCCACATTCGAGAGTCTGACACACAGTGAGATCCCTGATTGGTTAGTATCAAGAAAGTTTATAAAATACTAGCGGGCCCAGCCACGCGTTGCTGTGGCAATTGTCATTCTCATCACAGTCCGCAACCCACACAGATGTCCATGCAGGTCCAATGATCCGCTGCATAGCCTTTTGGGGTGGTCAAATGGAATCCCTCTTTCCCTTTTCAATGCACATCGTTATATGGTGCTGTCTTGTTTTTTTACTATAAGGTAACCCTTCCCATTCCACAATGGAACTGTGCGAATCCCACTCTCCATGAGGCTGGTTGGCACGCACAGTCCTGGCTTGGGTAAGGCAGAACTGGGGCAAGGGGGCTATCCCAGTCAGGCAGCAGAGGCAGGGTGGTGAGGTGCTCAGATCGAGGCCAGCTCCCTGGGTTCTTAAAGGGCCGTGTGAAAAAGAAGCAGAGCCAGTAGTGTTGGTTCGCCCCCACCCCGTGGATTTTCTTAGAAGAAAAAGGCAAACTCCAGCTTGCTTTTAGTAAAGAGAGCTGTGGTGCATATGGGTGAGGAAGTGGGTAAGTGGTAGTTGGATGTGAGGGAGGGCAGAGTGAGGTGTGTGAGGATGAGCTGGATGTGTGTTGTGTGGTAGCAGTGGGTGAGGCACAGAGAGTGAAAGTTACCTGCATGTGAGGGGGGGAACCCCACCTGACGTCTCACATGGCAAAGTGTGTATGTGTTTCTCTTCCACTCGTATTACCTAACAGTGTTACCTATTTACTGTTTTCAATGCTCATCTCTGACCATCTGCACGAACATTCTAAGGGTGACGGTTAAACACAGCCAGCTTCATGGACTGGTGCACCAGGAAAAAGATGTTTTACCTGGCTCAGGTATGGACTTTCGGTGATTTGAAGGTCCGAGTACTTGCCCACAACAGGGAGGGACGTCCTGTGAAAATTTGGGGGCAATCCGTCCAGCGGCTTCTGAGGGAGACCATCAGGGACAAACACACTGTTAGATTTTTATATATATAGATTAATGGCTTTCACACATGGCTATAAGGAAAGATAGGAATAATTGGTGGAGGAAGGTGGTGTTAGAGTGGTTTGAATTTAAATCAAACCACCCTGTAACCCCACCCGCCTCCACCAATTATTTTAAATCAAGCCAAGGTGGAGGAAAAAAATAGGGATGGTCTAAATCAGGGGTAGGGAACCTGCGGCTCTCCAGATGTTCAGGAACTACAATTCCCATCAGCCTCTGTCAGCATGGCCAATTGGCCATGCTGGTAGGGGCTGATGGGAATTGTAGTTCCTGAACATCTGGAGAGCCGCAGGTTC
>NC_059428.1:15007161-15030162 GCF_021028975.2 Sphaerodactylus townsendi | reverse complement strand
GGTTAGGGAATTGTAGTTCCTGAACATCTGGAGAGCCGCAGGTTCCCTACCCCTGGTCTAAATTGACCATTTTGCTGCTCAACATACTAAATGTAATTTATTGATTTAAACTGTTTCCCTACCAGCTTTCTAAATGAAAGTCTGTAATAACTGGTGGCAACTAAACACAGCCTTTTTAGAGCCTCAGCAGATACACCATAAACTTGTTAAATATTGTAGAAAATCATACGTATTATATACTTCTAGATAATGAGGCTTGTGATCTCTCTTTTTACAACCTGTAGCCAGCACAGGTGTTTTCAAGAAAGGTGGTGGGCAAAATCCACACTAGCAAATGAAACTTTTGTCAATATTCTCTTCTGTTTTTACTCTGTCCCTTGTATAATGCCCTTCCCTCACGCTACAAAAAAAAATAAAAAAGCAAATCATTTTGCAAGGACTGGGGGTAGGTTACTGGTCAAATGAAGTTGCAAGGTAAATGATACCTGAATTCTGATCAGTGGGTACCAACAAAAATAGTTATTGAGTCAGTTGGAGAGATCAGGTAGTTTCTAGGTGTAACATAGGAGGAGGAAAGGTCACCGGTTGGATCCCTACCTGGTGTGATTTGGCAATCTGTGGCCCCAGGGTTGAAACCATAATATATGCATGAAGTATTGAACAATGTGATAACCAACAATGAAGCTGATCTTGGGTACAGTTTTCCAGCAATACATATGTCACCTCCCTCATGCTGATCTTGATCTCCTGAATGTTTGTGGGGGGTTTTTGGGTGGGCGGGGAGGCATTTTTGGCTGAGGAAAGAGGTATGAAAGTAGAGTCCGGCACATAGAAACCGCTCCATCGCTGGAACGTAGGATCCACCCCAAGGTTATTCTTTTACATTTTTTCCCCTTTACAAAATTTAGGAAAAGGATCATAATCCAGCTTTAAAAGAAATTACACATTTGCATTAAATTCATTATTTCATTTCCAGTGAGTATTTTTAGTCTACATTCTTTCCTGCCGGGAGGAGTCAGTACTCGGCGCACAATTAAAATCTGCCCATTGTTAAATAATTGGTTGCCAATCAGACCTCTAAGAACTCTATCTGTAGACGGCTATTCTCCTTATCTCTGGTTTCAGTGTCAGCAAAAGAAAAAGAAAAAGAATCTTTGGGACTGGTAGACGGAGAAGCATGAGGGAAGGTAGCTTAAACTGATTTCTGGAAGACATTCCAATGAAATTAAACCAGTCTCTTCAAGGCAAGACTCAAGTTTATGAATGTTTCTTAGCTTTCTTAAGGAATTTTATTACTATTTTCTACCTGAATCCAAAAGCAACATTTTTTTTCTGGAGGCAAATATTTGAATATCAGGGATGAGACAACCAGGGCTTATGGTTTATTTCCAACTTTCAGGTCAAAATAACTAAGGTTCCTTAATTTTTTTAATGTTACAGAGAAACCATTATCATTAAATAATATGAAATGCAGAGATTAGGAAGACAGACGTAGGTGTCATCTGCTGGATAAGATACAGTACTTTGAGATGTTGTCTCCATCAGAGCAATTCACCCTAAATGAAGAAGTTTGGATTTAGACCCCACTTTTCTCTCCTGTAAGGAGGCTTACAAGCTCCTTTCCTTTCCTCTCCCCACAATAGACACCTTTTGAGGCAGGTGGGGCTGAGAACGTTCTGAGAGAACTGTGACTAACCCAAGGTCACCCAGCAGGCTTCATGTGAAGGAGCAGGGAAACAAATTCAGTTCACCATGTTACAGTTCACCACTCTTCGCCACTACACCATGCTGGTTCTAATACCCCAACTGTGTGCCTGTATCCTAGGAACAGTCACTTGGAAATGTCCCATTGATTGCAACGAAACTCAGAGGTGTTGCAGTTGTTCAAATTAAAGGACGAAAGAGAAAGTGAAGGGACTCACATTGGTTCTTGCAAGTTTTTTTTTTTGCAAAGCAGAGTGGAGGGAAGGGGTTAGGATCCTGATACCTCAAGAGCGAACCTCTCTCTGTGAGGAAACAACGCCTCTCTCTTGCCAAGACAAGAAATCACAGGATTGCAAAATGCAACTTACTGGAACATCCAGTCTCACTGCCCCTTTGTCAAAAGAGATGAAGAGCTGCACATTTTGCAACCACAGGCAATTTTCGTTCCCTAAGGGAGGGATGCCTGTACAGTGAAAACTTCACCCCACCCCCCTCCCTGACATGTTACTTTCTGCTGTGCAAAACACATTTCAGAAACATGCAGCCACACCTGTAACGAATACCACAGCCGATGCAATCATTTAGTCCTGACAACTAAACCTTTTTAAGGACTGCCCTGTAGCAACTGCTATGAGGCAATTCAGTGTGTTGAGGAGAAAATAAGGACAGTTCAGCGATTTGATTCCAAATTGTACCACTTCAGGTAGAGTGCAAAATAAATTACCACAAGTTTCATTGTGTATAAAAAGACTCAGCTGAAATGCTACCAAAACAGATCCTAAGCCGGGAAGCCAAAATTTTCATTTACCTTCCTGATGAATGGTGATTGAGATCTTTGGTCCTCCAGTCGCAGAAAAATGTTCTTACAAAAGGCTTCTGCCCTCAGGACTTTGGTCTTTTTCACGTGGATTATTTACAACCAGCAGTAAAGCCCACTGTAGGGTAAGAAGTACAGCGGGGCTTGATAGGGCGGGGGTTGAGGGCAGGTAGGGGAGGGTTTGCCAGGAGGACTCGCTGGGGGTGGGGTGGAGGGCAAGAGGGCTGGTGCCACCCCGGAGCAGCGGCACCAAGGTGGCATTGCCCCAGGGTGGGATGGGGGAAACAGGGCTAACGATGCCCTGGAGCAGCAGCAACAAGGGTTTGCTGCTCCTAGGTGGGGATGGAATGTCCCATGACAATCCCTCCTCCAATAAGGGAGCAGGAGTCCCGTTCCCTTATTGATGGATGGTTCGTCCTTGGACATTCCATCCCTTAGCGCTTTATTATCAGTAAGATGTCTCTTGCTGCCAAATGCTATTTTTTTCCTTTTAATTCTGCATTTCACACACACACCGCCCCCTCTGTTACATTCTGGAAACATTTTTCCTTTAATTTTCCGCCATTATTTCTTCCACTTTTCCCCTCCAATTGTTTTTTTTTTCTGTTTCCAAGCCAGATTTCCAAGCCAGATTCCAAGATTTTTATTTTTTCACCCCACCGCACACCTTCACTTATCCATGCCCAACCTCCCTTTCAGCCATTTTTTCCTCCCCATATTCTTCATTTTCAAAAGGAATAAAAAAAAACTATTTTTGTAACGTTAGGGGACAGACACAAGACTGGTCAACTCTGAGACAAGGAAATCAAAATAAAATTGACAAAGCTGATACAGTAGGGTGTTGTGGGTTTTCTGGGTTGTAATTATTATTATTATTATTATTATTATTATTATTATTATTATTATTATTATTATTATTATTATTATTATTATTATTATTATACTTGTATACTGCTCTCCCCCGGAGGGCTCAGGGCGGTGAACAACAAGGTATACAATAGAGCACAAAATAAAATCAATAATACCAAAGTTAGTTAAATAAGTAATTATAGCTCTATACACATTAAAACCAACCCTATTAAAATGCAGCTTCCAGATACCAAACATAATAGATGGTGGCCTATTATCAGATCCCCTAAAAGTCCCCTAAAAGAGGGGAGGAGGGGGCGGCAGGTTCCACCGATGTTATGGGGGGGGCCATCAGCGACCGGCCTCTCCAAAGGCCCGGTGGAACAGCTCGGTTTTGCAGTATGGCCGCGTTCCAGTAGTATTTTCTCCTTTTCCATAGTAAATTGGATGTTTGGGTGGATATTGTCAACATGGTCCAGAAACTTGTTTAGCTCTTCTTCTCTGTAGCTTCAAATTGTGAACGGGTCATCAACAAAATGGTACCCTATAGGAACACTTTGAAAAACTAGTCCTGGAAACAGCACTAAAAAAGCCCACTACATGGTTCCGTTTTGCGGATGACATGTTCACAATTTGGAGTCACAGAAAAAAAAGTTTCCAAATAAGTTTCTGGACCATACTAACAATATCCCCCCAAACATCCAATTTACTATGGAAAAAGGAGAAAATACTGCTGGAACACAGCCATACAACCCAGAAAACCCACAACACCGTAATGATTCCGGTCATGGAAGCCTTCGACAATGCAAAGCTGGTACAGTCGACTGAGGGGATAGCTCCCTCCCTCTACGCCCTCATAACCATTTCAGAAGAAAACTTTCCTGCCTTTGGCTCAAAGAGGAGATAGAGGGAGTGCTCAGGAGATGAAGGAATGCAGATAAAACCTTGCCATTCTTTTCTGCAGCAAGGCCTGCATATGCGCAGTTGCATGTGGGCCTGTACATAAGACCCCAAAGATGAATGAGAGTTCCACACAAGGGCCTTGGATGTTTGATGATCCGTGGGAAGCATCTGATACCCAAAAGGGATTTAGTTCTGGCTGACATTACTGATAGCCACTGGCTTTAGATGGCCTTAACAGATGTGAACTACTCTTAAGCCCCAGATGTGGTTTCTGGGTCCCTATAGCAGCTATTCCTGTCTATCACATTGCATGGAGGCTATTTGTGAATATAGGTATTATAAAGGTCCCTACATCCCTCCAAATGGTGCTTATAATTATGCACAGACAGTAACATAACTATTTACACAGCTATATAAATCAACAACTATTATATTAGACTGTATAAGGAATATATGGATAAGGATAAGTGATTGAGACTGTGTAATTTCTTAAGCTCTAAAAACTATGTTTGGGATTTAAGATGTAAAATCAAATATATGTATGCAAGTTTCACAACGATGGTTATGTTTGATTTTAATTTTATGTTACAAATAAAAAATTAAAAGCTGCTTATAATTGGAGAGGTGGTACAGAATTTCTGCAATTATCTCCAAACATCATTAGCATAGGCATCCCACCACTGATAAAAAGGGGTCCAGTGGTGGGATTCAAATAATTTAACAACCAGTTCTGGTGATGCGATTCAAATAATTTAACAACTGGTTGTTTACAAGTACCATTTTAACAACTGGTTCTGCCGAAGTGGTGCGAACTGGCTGAATTCCACCAGTGGTGGGATCCAAAAATTTTAGTAACAGGTTCCCATGGTGGTGAGATTCAAACTGTGGTGTAGTGGCAATGGGGCTGGGCGGGGCACGACGGGGGCGTGGTCGGGCATTCTGGGGGTGGGGCATTCCTGGGCGGGGCTGTGGCAAGGACGCAGCCGCTGCGCCGGTCCTTGGGCGGGAAACGAATGCACGCAGGTGCAGGCTGCCACACACGCCAGTGCACTTCCTGCTAGACAGCTTCAAGTTCTGCGCGCTACTGCTGAGAGGAGGGGCGTAACTAAGGCAAAAATCACGTGGCAAAATCACCAATTAGTAACCCCCTCTCGGCACACACAAATAATTAGTAACCTACTCTCGGGAACCTGTGAGAACCTGCTGAATCCCACACACCTCTGAGTTCAGCAAGGCCTTTGGAAGGCACGCTATCAGCTGGTGAGTCTCAGCAATTAACATTCTGACCAGAAGATCCACCTGATACTTCTGACCACACTTGTGAGAAAAGTGAAGCCATTCGCATGTCTAGCTGTCAACTTTTTAATCGCTCCAATATAAGCGATCATTGGAAGAAGAGTCACTGATGTTGTACTACGGAACATCAAACAAAGCATACTTCTCCACTGCCCTGAATGGCACAGATGCTTTTGTAAGAGTTTGGCAAACCTGGCTTGAGAAATAAACCCCAATCATAGTACAAGCAAAACTCTCTTAAAACATACGTATGACATCATTTTGCAAAGCAGGCAAAAAGAAATATTACAAGCAGATGCATTGGTCCGTCTGAATTTATATAAACGTTCAAACAGCATAATGATACCTTTATTGGGACTAGTAAAAAACCCTCATAAATTCACACTTGTGACTTTTTCATTGGTCCGAACAAAAGCATTATGCTATGGCTGCTTCAATATAAACTTAATTGTTACAGTGTCTGGGAAAAAAATTTCTGTTATATAGATATATATATTATTATTATAATTATATATATAATCTATCTATGTACATACATAATCAGAAAAAAAATAACTTACAGCAATTAAATCAGAGTCTGAACAATATACCCAACCTGTGTGACATTTCACGGACATATCGAGTGGAGGGATTTTTATTTTTTGCATAATGGATAGATCCAGACTTCAAATGATGTGTCTTTTCCCTGCAAAGCAAACAAACGGACATGCCTGCAAAGTCTCTTATCTCTATAGCTGGGTCCATTGTTCAAACGGAAGCTGAACATTCAGTTGTCACTTGGAACTAACAGAGACAGAAAAATGGATCCCGGGAGGCAGCCTGAATGCCTTATTTGTCTGTACTTATGGCTGCTGTGTCCCTGCCAGACGCTGTCAAAAAAACAATTCAGCCAGGAACAATATTGAGAGGTACACAGCATCGCGATGTTAACAGATCAATTTGTTTGGCTTCACCTGTTGAACTGCAGGGCTTTTGATTCCTTTTGAAGGCCACTGGATTGTTGACGATGCAAACAGGTTTACAAAATCCTTTCAGTTCCATATTGTACGCTTCCATTTTCTCAAGTCTTCTGTATATACTCTTTAAAACTTTTTGCTCTCGAAATTATCCAGTATTTTGTGAGTCTTCCTTCCACACACAAAATGCTACATTCCCCTCACAGAGCGGTCTTGTCTTGTGCAGGTATCCGTACCAAGGTCTCCAAACCTTTGTTACCAAAGCCTCAGTCGTAGTGTTTCTTCTCATTCTCTTACTGGGAATTCCACGTGTGAGAATGGATTTAGAAGAAAACTAGTTGTTTCTATAAGGCAGTTTGCAATATCCAAACGTGGGCATAAACAGTGCTGTCGTAACAAGAATACTCGATATTGGCTCTTTAAATATTTTCCAGTGACTGAATGAAAAATATTCTCCTTCTCCCCCTCAAAACAAAATGAAACAAAACACTCCCCCACCCCCCAAAATAATACTATCTGGAACTTAGAAAAAAATCCCCGCTAAAATCTGATTTTTAAAATAAAATTTATACCAACAACCAATTATATATATATATATTCAATGTCCCTTTAACTTTTCTAAATGCAAAAATATTCTTAGGTTTTTTTTAAACTACCTACTGGAATGAATTAAAATGAACTGTTCTGAGGAAAAAAAAGTTGTGATTTTAAGCACACTCGTACTCATTTTTGATATATTAATTTTGTAAAAAAAATCTACTCTCTTGTGAACCGATCACAGTGATCCAGCATCATTTTTTTTTCTATTAAAGGTTGGGGGCAGAACTACAGCCCAAGCCTTTGAACTGTGCTTCGGTATGTTTTGATTGGTAAGAAACGACTCACGGAAACAATACTGAAGCGGAACACAAGCCCTCTTCCATGTACTCGACTGTTACAATTAATTTAATTCTTCAGCACAGACATTGGTCAGATTTATTCACAGGCCAACATATCACTTCCAAGACTGTTCGACAGGTAGTTCTGGAGGCTCGACAGTGTATCTTGGGTCAAGTTTCGGTATGAAACCCTTGAAGTGCATAGAGGCTTCAGTACCAAATACATCTAAGACTCTTCTATTCATCAGAGCGAACCTGGAAAAATGAGAAGATTGAAGATGAAGTCAAGTCTATTTTCCATTTGGGTACAAAAAAAATTTCATACCAGAATGTGATTCCCAAGCTAAGAAATAAAACAGCTATAAAACACATGCTACCAGATTAATAAAGAAGAAGAAGAAGAGTTTGGATTTATATCCCCCCTGTCTCTCCTGCAGGAGACTCAAAGGGGCTTACAATCTCCTTGCCCTTCCCCCTCACAACAAACACCCTGTGAAGTAGGTGGGGCTGAGAGAGCTCCGAGAAGCTGTGACTAGCCCAAGGTCACCCAGCTGGCATGCATGGGAGTATACAGGCTAATCTGAATTCCCCAGATAAGCCTCCACAGCTTAGGCGGCAGAGCTGGTAATCAAACCCGGTTCCTCCAGATTAGATACACGAACTCTTAATCTCCTACGCCACTGCTGCTCCTAAAGCCACCTAGTTGTTCATTTATTCATTATCCCATCCCTAAACAATTCTCAAGACAGGATTTATGAAGAGAAGCGAAAACAAAACTTCCAGCTCCTGGATGCTGCAAGATAGGCCCATGTGAAGTGAAGTGAAGTGAAGTCTTTATTTACGGTCAATGACCAAATATGGCCCATGTGAGACGTTCCCCTGTTAAGTGACACTTTGTTATGGGCTTTCAAGAGCGATTGTGTGCTTTCTAAAAATTCAGTCTTGAACCAAAATGGTGTGCATGATGATCAAGCTTGTTATAAGCAAAGCTGCAAGCTTCGAGGAGAAACGCTCTGTGCAACTCAAACAAGTTACCTTTGCTCTCCACCGGAGGAAGGAAAAAAAAGTTATCACCAGATACATTTGGAGAGCTGCTTCTGTTACAGGCTAAGGGGACCAAGGTCCTATGCAAATTAAGGGTGTATCTGTACCCACCCTTTCAAATTAAGGGTGGATTTATAGTTAACCTTCCAAAAATATGATCTACTGGTATTACTGCCAGGATAAGTCCATGCCAGCATGATATAGTTTGCAATACGGATGAAGGCATGCAGGAACACAGCCATAGACAGCTTCGTTTCTAGCCTCGCAGTCATGTGCAAAAGCAAATATCTATTTGCTGAATTCAAAAAACCTTGCTGCAAACAGACATGTCCAGATGCTGGCCCCCCTCCCTTGCATGCATGCCACCCCTCACTCCTTCCCCTTCCCTTACATGCCACTTCTCCCCCTCCCTTCGCTAGGGTGGGTGGGCCATGTCCAGATGCAGCTCTCCAAGGCCAGGGATGGCAGACTCCCCTGCCCCTTCCACCTTTCCCCCGCCATGGCAGTCCCTTCTGCCCTCCCCTCTGGGCAGAGGCGTAGCTAGGGAAAATGGAGCCCGGTGCAAAATAAAACCCTGAAACGTGAGCAGAAGCTTGGGAAACTTAAAAGGGAACACAGTGTGGCAGGACTTTCCATGGAACTTCCATAATTTTGACAATAAAGTCAATTCTAAATGTGATAGTCTCATTCATTTAACCTGGTCTTTCTCCATAAGACCAATGCAAGATAGTACCAGCACCCTTATTGGAAAAGTTCCACTAAGCATTTGAAATCGCCTTCAGTTACTCACCTGCCTTTTGTTAATCGTAAAAGGAATTTCCAGTATGAAGGTCTCAGGTTCTGAATTTCCATCACGGCCTATCACAAGAATTCCGAGTTTAGTTGGAACAGCTGGAGACACTGTGAACAAAATGCTATCTGCCTACAACTCTTATTCCTGCTTGCCTTGTCTTGTCCCTAAAAACACTGTTGAATGCAAGTACCATCGGCGAAGCCAGTAAACACCACGAGTCTCCATGAGCTCTATATTCCTGGACCCTTCTTTCCAAGTGACAATTCTGTATACTTCCTTTTGCAGCACAGGGCTACACTACTCGTTACACAAACAACATAATCACCACAGGGACAGCTACGAGTTCCTCGCGGGAACAAAATTCAGAGGCATGGCAAGGGCTGATTCAGACTGGGACAGGGGAGCAGAGAGAGAAGACGATCCTCCACCTCGGCCCTCAATGACTCCAGGGGATATGACATTCCCTGTTTGTAGGCTGAATGCGCATTTGGTCTTGTCCCACCCAATGTGGGGAGTGGGGGAGGGTTTCTTCCTATATCACTCCTTGGCGATCATTTGATAGATGTAATGTACAGTTTGAATCACAAATGCAGAGTCGGTTCTGGTGATGCCAAAAGGTCAACTTTTCTGCAAATCATTGCTCACATAGAGAAGTGCCACCGAATATGCAAATAAGCAACTTATCATCCATTCCTTTTCATTAGGTGAAAATTGTCTCCATTTTTCGATTCAGAAAATGAAAGAGATGAGCCTGAGTTGGCTGACCATGTGAGCAGATATTTGCTGAAGCGGCACTGGAAACTGTTTCTTAGTATTTTTAACCCTCCCTCTCTCACTCTCTCCCCCACAGAAAGATTCAACTATCACTTCTTCTGAAGTAGTACAGAAGCACTGAGGAACCTACCAATGGGAAATACACAACCAGGCATTAGATATAGACGACAATCTTTTGCACGTGCTGAACAATGCACTTCCAATCCACTTTCAAAACACTTTATGATCGATGTACTGTCGAAAGCTTTCACGGTCGGAATCACTAGGATGTTGTGGGTTTTCCAGGTTGTATGGCCGTGTTCCCGTAGCATTTTCTCCTGACATTTTGCCTGCATCTGTGGCTGGCATCTTCAGAGGAAGATGAAGATGCCTCTGAAGATGCCAGTCACAGCCCCTTCAGAGGAAGATGAAGATGCCAGCCACAGATGCAGGCGAAACATCAGGAGAAAACACTACTAGAACATGGCCATAAAACCCGGAAAACCCACAACATCCACTTTATGATCATTTGCAACTGGATTTTGCCTCTTTACTTGGTAAAAACTAGTTGCAAAGTGCATTAGAAGCAGATTGAAAGTGCATTATTCAGCACGCCTCCTTCACATGAAGCTTCCTTTGGCTCTACGCATAGGGAAACTTAAACGACCCTCCAGATGTTTTGGACTACCGCATGATGCTGGCAGGGGATGATGGGAACTGGAGTCCATAACAACTGGACGGGCACAAGTTTGACACCTGTGCTCTACTGCAATCAATTAACCTTAGACATGGTTTCTAACAGACATGGTTTCTCACTTACAGCTTGGAAGCAGATAGCTGTAGACACAGCATAGATGATGCTGTCTGCGTGAGGGAAATAGGGAACCTTTCCAGCTTCAATGCCTTTGAAATACATGGCCTGCAAAAAAGAAAAGAAAGAAATGAAAGAAATAATCTAGACAAACGTTTCCAGAAAGTCTGGATGTCATGTTGCAAACTTTGTTTCCGTTTATTCTAGGGTTTATTCTGGACATCAAATCATTCATACTTCTCAAGGCTGAAAACTGTAAAGTTAGCCGGAACAGTGGGGGAAAGTGTGTGTTACACAAACACCTAAAAGCAAACCGGCAGGACTAGAACAGTAAAGCCACTCCCTGATGGGTCATTACTGATGCATGGAGGTGATGTCATATAATGTTTCCTAAAGAGACTATGTTTACAGGATGGGCTTACCACTGTCTTCCCCAGTTGGCTATACTTTACCCCCAGCAAGCTGGGTACTCATTTTATGAACCTCAGAAAAATGGAAGGTGGAGCCAACCTGAAAACGACTTCCTCTGGGGATCAATCTCCGGTTGTAAGCAGACCTTTGATGGCAGTACTGCCATTTAGCTCTGAGTGCCACAGAGCAATGTTGTCATTAAAGTTTAAATCTGCAACAGTAGCATAACAGGGGGACACTTCTATAAGGATCTACCCTGTTTCCCCTAATATAAGACATCCCCAAAAAATAAGACATAGTAGAGGTTTTGCTGAAGTGCAAAATATAAGGCATCCCCCGAAAGTAAGACATAGCAAAGTTTTTGTTTGGAAGCATGCCCGACGAACAGAACACAGAAAAAATAAGACATCCCCTGAAAATAAGACATAGCGCATCTTTGGGAGCAAAAATTAATATAAGACACTGTCTTATATTCGGGGAAACACGGTAGGATTGCAATCTGCTGCAAGGTTTACGGCAGGAATCGCTTTGCTTTTACTGCACTGACTTCCACCTTCACGCCCACTTAAGGCATTACAGCATGCCAAGCCTTCGACAAATGCGTCGTTGCACTGTTAACTATATGTCTTACGCTGGCTAACTGTATTATTTTTGCACTTTGTAATCTGCCTTCAGTCTCAGCCAGAAAGGCGGGCTATAAATGAAGTCAATAAAAATAAGAACAGCTGAAGGGAGGCGAACAGACAGAATCTAGATGGGTCTATGAGACTGCGGGGGTGGGCGATTTCCTGGCATTGGTTCTCCATCAGTATCACAAGTGCTACATGAACCCTTGGAAAGAACACAATGACAGGTACTGTCTCTCTCCTCCTCACCCCAGGGCCTGGAGCGGGCCCTGGGCATTTGCAACTATGGAAACTGTGCGTGGGAGAGGAAGAGTTAATCCCCCCCCCCACCTCTGGTAACACAGTCATGACCCAGATCATGCGCGCGCGCGCGCACACACACACACACACACACACACACACACACGGGGCTGAATTTGCCACATGACACATCCCAAGTTTCAAACATGAATCTCCATCACATGCTCTCTTTGGGCTGTAAGTTTTCTGAATCTAGGGCCCATATCTTAGAATCAGAGAGGGATTTCTGTTTGTTATGATTCCTTTATGTCTGCAAGCCTGAAATTTTTTCGAGTGATTAAACATTTGGCCGACCTTACGTACACTTCCTTAAGAGGACAGTTGAGGGCCTCAGAGCATAACAACTGCTCCATGTTTCTGATATAATGTTTGTTTCTTTTAAAGACAGTAACATCAAATAAAGTCACAGCTCTCCAGAGGCTCTGGCAAATTTTCTTTCTTTCTTTCTTTCTTTCTTTCTTTCTTTCTTTCTTTCTTTCTTTCTTTCTTTCTTTCTTTCTTTCTAGAAAACAGTCCCAAGTTTATTTTCATTCCCTTGTTTTCCACTTCGAAGCAGCACTTGACTCTCTGGCCAGATATTCCTGGCTGGTGCGATGCGGTAAGTCACGCAGAGCTTTACCACTGTCGCAGTGACCCAGAGTAAACTCCAGAGAGAGGCGACGGCAGCAGTGGCCGATGCAGTACAAAATGATTACACAGCAAGTCTGAAAACAACGGCATTCACCGTTCAATCTGTGAGCCCTTAAGGGAAACGAAAAGGCGCAAGAAGCAGGCAACAAAACGATGAAGGAAACATTATCATTGTGCGTTTCACCTCCCAAGGAAAAATGAATACACGGGAGAAACCTCACAACCCGACTTGCTCTCTTTCAAATTTCCCCCAAATAGAGATTCTTTAAAAAGGAGGCAGCGTGCGGATAAGTGTTCTGTTCCCAACACTGCTGTTCGCAAAGAAATGGCAACCTCCAAGTTTGGCTTAGCTGCGTAAAACCTGCTGGTATCTCACATTTTGAATCTGTTTGGTTCTCCAATGAAATACCTTCTGCATCCTCTCACAAAAATAAGCCAGAGGGTCCCAGTCTCTTAGGCCCCTTCCGCACACGCAAAATAATGTGTTTTCAAACCACTTTCACAACTGTTTGCAAGTGGATTTTGCTATTCTGCACAGCTACGAAGAGCACTGAAAGCAGTTTGAAAGTGCATTATTCTGCATATGCGGAATGAGCCTTACTTTATCCATTACTGTGGCAACACCTGCCTTTTATGAAACCACTGCACCACAGCTAGATTTCCTCATCAAGAGTACCAAACCAAGAGCATGTCTGAGTATGGAAGAGGACACTTGTGAACTAGTTGAGGCAATTTTTTTCTAGGGTTCGAGAATTCAACTCATTCAAAGTGTTGCTTTTCTTCTTTAAAGCCGTACATCGCTTCAGACCAAATTATCTGAAGAACCGTCTTCTCTCATATCACAGCTTGGAAATTACAATCACAGGGAGGGGCTCTCCTGACTGTCCCACCAATCGAAGAAGCTCATCTGGTGGGGTCTGAGGGAGGGCCTTTTTGGTGGCAGTCCCACGATTATGGAACAACCTCCCCAGGGCAGTTTACTTGGCCTCCTCACTTTCAATCTTCGGGAGGCAGTTGAAGACAAGTTTTATTTAGGACTGCATTTGAGTTTTTATTTATTGGCAGTCCTAAATGAGGTTTTAAATGGTTGAAGACAATCAGGAGATGGACAGGAACAAAAATCTGGGGCAGTGCTTCAAGGAGTGCCAATTGTCCATCACTGACTTAGAACACAGTGACCGGGTGAGATTCCACTGTATCCGCCGCTGCTGTAGAAACCGGCAAGGTTTGCTTTTACCCTCGGCTTCACTAAATAACTTCTGATACCCTCTTCTGCTGACTCTGACACACATGTGCGCCATATGCATGGAGGCCCCTTGGACGGGAGCAAAGGCGGGATAATACACATTTTAATACGGGACTAAAGAAAGATATGAAACTTACCTCTACTAGTTTAGAAGCAAGGTACATGGAAATCGTAGTACTTTTGTAAAACATCATAGAAACTCCTGCCAAGGACCCTGCATCAACAAGAAAGAACCACTCATATTTGAGCCACTGCAGTAAAATTCTACAGCTTCAATACCCAAATAATGTGGACTATCCAGTGCTTTGCTAAACCACCACCTGTCTCACACACCTAATACTTGTGACGGAGCCCACTCTCTCTTTAATTTCAAATTGCAGCTCTCCACTATTTCCTTGGACCCCGGCCAACACCTTGGACTTCCAGCCAACCCTATCTGGTTTCTCCTGCCCCTGCGGCCTGTGAGAACATTCTCCCAAGCCAATCTTTCAGCCAGCATTGCTCACAGAAGCAAACACTCTATTCCTGACAGATTTGTTCCCTCTGCCAACGGAATATTTGTGGCCATTCTAAGGCATCAAAGGAGCTAAGCCGTCTAACGAGTGACCCCTTCTTATTGCTGCATCACCACAAAATAACCCCAAAATGGTTGACTGTCTGTTTTTAATCCAGGATCCTTCCAGTATGCAGACAGATGCACAGAAAATGCTAACCTCGGGCATTTGGAACACCCCAATAGGGAATTATTCAGTTTTCTTGGTTGGATAAGGACATGTGATATGAATTATTTAGAGTGCTAGGTGTAACAGCAGGATATTTTACATGTAGTACACAGATTTACCAGCAATTAGTGCATGTAGTTCATCATCCAGGTTTCGTACCCAACGCAAGAAGCAGCTCGTACCCTGTATTTTTCAGGACAAACACAGTAACCCTTGTTAGATGAGACAACATTATGATCCAGTAACAAAAATCTCTATAAAATCTAAAAAATTAATTAAGTAGAAATAGAGTAATTACAACTACAGTTGCCGCTCCAAGGATCCATTTAGTAGGTGCTCAGAAGTCCTGAGACTTCTAAAGTAATTTTAAAAATCTGTATTTGGGGACAGTCATTAGATTAAAAGCTCATTCTTAAACAAGACAGCAAAACCTCAGCAAAATCAAACAGATCTCTCTAACATAAAAGGCTGTGGCTGTTTTGCCACAGCCTTCATTGCTTGGGTACCTTATATACTAGCGTATAAGTCTACTTTTTCAGCACATTTTTAGTGCTGAAAAAGCCCCCCTCGACTTATACGCAAGTGAGTGTCCCACTTAATTCTTGGGTGGCATCTTCGCTCTCTCCTGCCTTCTTCTCTGCCTCCCCCTTTCAGCCACTTTCTCTGCCTCTGCTTCGCTCTCTCCTGCCTTCTTCTCTGCCTCCCCCTTCAGTCGCTTTCTCTGTCTCTGCTTCACTCCCTCCTGCCTTCTTCTCTGCCTCCCCCCTTTCAGCCACTTTCTCTGCCTCTGCTTCTCTCTCCTCTGCCGCCTTCTCTGCCTTTCCCCTTTCAGCCACTTTCTCTGTCTCTGCTTCACTCTCTCCTGCCTTCTTCTCTGCCTCCCCCCTTTCAGCCGCTTTCTCTGCCTCTGCTTCGCTCTCCTTTGCCTTCTTCTTTGCCTCCCCCTTTCAGCCGCTTTCTTTTCCTCTGCCTTCTTCAGCCCCAAATAGCGCCCGACCGCATCTATTTTTATTTTTGAAATTTACCAGTAGCTGCTGCATTTCCCACCCTAGACTTATACTCGAGTCAATAAGTTTTCCCAGTTTTTTGTAGTAAAATTAGGTGCCTCGACTTATATTCGGGTCGACTTATACACGAATATATACGGTAATTATTCAATGGTCCATAATATTTTACCCAAGTCTCTCTCCACTCAAGGCCATTTGCTGGTTAGCCATTTGTGCAATTAGAGTAGGAGTCTAAAACATTTTTGAGCATGTAGGCACCTTTGGAATTCCACAGGGTGGTGAGGCACCATTACAAAATAGTCCATCAAATGCCTTATTGGGCAAAAGCCAGCACGGGCCCTGCCCGCTCGGGCGGCGGTGACCGAGTTAAAAAGTGTTGGGTGAGCACCTGTGCCGGGCACTGGCTTGTAATCTGTAGCAGTCTTAAAAGCCGGTAGGATTTTGCCACCTCTACAAGAATTTTTTGCTGGCTGGCTACAAACAAATTTGTTACCTCGCCCTACCCCAGCCAAGGCGGGCTTGGGGAGACTTACGAGCACAATGTATTAACATTTGCCAATAAGTAACATGATTGCATCCAGGCTGCTGGCTGTAAAGGCAGGGTTGAGAAGTGAATATGTGCCTCCATATAACCCCCACTTAGCCTAAAACCAAAAGTCATATCATCCCCATCTCATTTACATGCCAGTCCTTAAACTACTGTGATGAGAGTACAAGAGAGGAGGAAGAAGAAGAAGAGTTTGGATTTATATCTCGCTCGCCAGCCACCTGCAGGAGGCTGAAAGGGGCTTACAATCTCCTTGCCCTTCCCCCCTCACAACAAACACCCTGTGAAAATTAGGTGGGGCTGAGAGAGCTTCGAGCTGAGCCGCTGACTAGCCCGGGTCGCGGCTTCATTGACGTGAGATTCTTTGGGAGTGCACAGGCGATCTGAATTCCCCAGATAAGCCTCCACAACTCAGGCGGCAGAGCTGAGAGATCAATATGGTTCCTCCAGATTTGATACACGTTTCTTAGCATCCTACGCCACTGCTGCTGAAGTTTGGAGGCCCGTGGAACGACATGGACCCGCGCCAGACTCACTCAATTCGTGGAATGTTGGAACGAATCTACTCTTACAGGCCCTGTGGAACTGGATAAGGTCCGGCAGGGCCCTGATGTAAACTGGGAGGGAGTTCCACCAGGCCAGGCCAGGGCTGAAAAAGGCCCTAGTTGAGGCCAACCGAATATCCTTGGGGTCAGGGACCACCAGAAGGTGGTATCCAGAGTAGCAAAGAACCCTCTGTGGGCAATTATGGGCATGTAAATTGTGAATTATCTTCAACCAATGCTCTCTGAAAAGGGAAACGGTTCATGGGGGAAGGGTAGCTTGTAGTCTCATGCTAAGGATTATATTTTACACCAAAGATGATCAATGCGTGTGCCAATGAAAGGGATTGGGCCCCGCCCTGCTGCTTTCGGGGATAGAAGGTTCCGGAAGGTTACAAAGCATGCTTTGGGCGGCACCAGCGGGGCATAATTTCATGCCAATCTGCTTCACCTCCGCTTTGGTTTTCAGCGCTTTGGAAACTTGCGCTTTGGCCTCACAAATGACCGCAGGCTTGGCTACAGCCAGAAGCTGGAAATTTACTGCTGCTTTAGAAGAGCAGAGAACTTTAGCCAGAAGGTTTTGTAAACCATGGTGGAACGCATTTGGGATTCGAAGGCAACACTGGATCAAGTAACCAACGCTAAACATCCTAATGAAGCCCTAGAGAAGACATTAAGAATGTGAGGGAAGCAAAAGAAGGCGGGAGAAACCAGCTGTCTTGAGGAGCTCCACCAATAAACCGTGCTGTATGCCAAAGCGGAAACCTCCGAGGAAAGATCTGCTGCCAAGGCGTTCACTGACACATCTGAAAACTTCGGTTTTCAGCTCTGGTATCCTGCGCGGCAATGAAAGAGCCGATGGCGTTAGAATCTGGAAATCCAGAATTTCAACTAATCTCCAATACTACAGAGATCCGTTCCCCTGAAGAAAATTGAACAAAATGGCTGCTCCAAAGGATGGACTCTGCCACATTGTACTATGCTGAGGTACCTCCTCCCTCCCCTTTCCGGAAACCCCAGGGGACCCCCAGCCCTAATAAAGTCTTGCACGCCGCAGGGGAGTGCACATGTTAGCAAAGTAGCTTTATCCTGGTGGGACAACTGGTGAGAGGACTGTATCGCTTTTCTGGATTTGCTGAGTGAAAAGGCAGTACATTTTTTAAAAGCACACCTCCCCCCTCCCTCAAAAAATGGTTTGAATCAGCTCTTACTGCTGGCCACCAAGCCAATTTCGTAGCTTCAAATTTATACGAGTCAGATTCTGTCGGAAAGTAAATTGCTATTAGGGGTCACAATGGCGGAAGAGGCCGAATTAGAGGGGCCGAATACCCTACCAGTGCTCTAAGTAACCAGTTAATGAAAGATTTTACGTTAAAGGGGGAAAGCCTATCTACAGAGTATTACAAAAAAAACCCCAACAGATTTGAACCATACTTTTTATGACTCTGGGCTCCATCTCTACCAAAGATTAATTTTTGCAGCAGGAAATTTTTTATTTGTCTTAAGGGCTTCAAAACAGCCAGGGGAAGAAAGCCGAGAAGAAAAGCTTCACAGATCATAACAGAAACATCACTGTCGCAGGATGAACTCCCCACTTCAGATCCATAAAAAAAAAAAAAATCCAGCAGCCAAGTTCTGTTCCAACACTGCAACTCAATACGAGGCAAATATTCCAAACAGAGTTCGAAAGTAGCAGAGGAAAAAGCTTGGGACATCTGCAGAAAGGTATTCACATTGTAATAAAGCAAAAAGGGAAAGTTTTATTTAGGTCCTAATCTTTCCTGGCCAGCTTGCCTGCGCTTCTGCTACCCCAGACATCTCCTTGTTCTCAAAACAGGTCAGAAGTATGGCAGAAAAAACTTTGAGTCCAGCGGCACCTTTACATACAATGAGCTTTTCTTCTTCAATAACGGTGAATTTGGCTGACCACTGGCACGGAGTGCCAGAAATTTGCGCCACTTAAGAAACCCTCTACTGTGGGCATGCGCAGAGCCCCCCCCCCCACACACACATTTAGGCTGAACTGGGCCGCTGGGTTCAAGTATTAGCATTAAACTTTAAAGACCTAATAGTTTGGGGAAACGGTGTTATTAACCCTGTTAAGCGCTGTTCGGCCGCACTGATTTTCAACCAGAGAACTACCGGCGCATAAATCGCCTTTACCTGCAAAGTAAAACAGTTTGCTGGCAATGAGACACCTTCTGGAGTAAGCCCTCCTAAGGTGCGGATTCCACCGTTCGAAGATTTTGCACGGTTGATTCAAACCAAAAAAGCCACCGACTACTGCAGAAACTTACTCCCAAGTAGACATGCGCCTCGGAACCAACCGTTTTTTCTAAACTAAAACCTCAGTATTCGAGTTTGAAGTGCCGTGGCAAACCCACTTTGCCAGAAATGTCAGTTGAGTTCCTGGAAGTTTGCAATTTGGCGCTTTCGGTCACTCCGAAAAGGGTTCGCCATCCACAACTAAAAGCTTTCCATACTTGGTAGCTGCCGCGGCTCATGCCAAGAATGACATCCTAATTGCGAGGTCTTAAAGGTGCCGCTGGATGCAAACTTTATTCTGCTGCTACAAATCAGCATGGCTACACACCTGAAGTATGGCAGTACATCCTGGGCAAAAGGACATCCTGTATCAGATCAAAAGCCTGCCTTTTGCTTCCAGTGTGGTGTAGTGGTTAACAGCAGGTACACTCTAATCTGGAGAACCGGGTTTGATTCCCCGCTCTGCCTCTTTAGCTGTGGAGGCTCATCTGGTGAACTAGATTAGCCTGTGCACTCCAACACATGCCAGCTGGGTAACCTTGGGTTAGTCACAGTTCTTCGGAGCTCTCTCAGCCCACCTACCTTACAGGGTGTTTGTTGTGGGGGGGGGGGCAGAGGGAAAGGAGATTGTAAGCTCCTTTGAGTCTTCTTACAGGAGAGAAAAGGAGGATATAAATCCAAACTCTTCTTCATCTTCCTGGGTCACCTGCTTTCCTTTGGATTATTTGGCTCTTCCTCTTTTTCTTCAGCTTTGCTCCCTTTTTCCTGTTCCCCTTCCTTATCCCTCATGCCTCACCTGTGACTCCCAATTCATTCAGTTTCTCCACTGTGCATATAAAAGGTAAAGGTGCAAGCAATGGGTCATTACTGGCCCATGGGATGACGTCACATCACAACACTCACTGGGCAGACCATGTTTACAAGTTTGTTTTCCGCGGCCTTCTACAGCCTTCTACACGTTACCCCCAGCAAACATGGTTAAGTTCAGTTTTATAGCACAGCTAGGGATGCTGGCAACTTGTGGAATGCGTGGGGATCCAACTACATTGTCCAAAGACACGTGGACACCCCTGAGTTTAAAACAGCTGGTAGTCTACCTGGTATCCCCCTTACATTGCCATCTGACCCTATGGCAGTGGTGGCGAACCTATGGCACTCCAGATGTTCATGGACTACAATTCCCATCAGCCCCTGTCAGCAAAGCCAATTGGCCATGCTGGCAGGGGCTGATGGGAATTGTAGTCCATGAACATCTGGAGTGCCATAGGTTCGCCACCACGGCCCTATAGTGTCCATGATGGCCTGCTGATCCATTGGAACCAGTGGGGGGCGGCGGGTGCTTAGTGAACTGTAGCAGGAGGGGAGAAATGGGCAGAGACTGCCACTCCCTATTTGGGACGTTTAAGTTGCCATACGTCCTCAGAACTGTATGGTTGCTGAAGAGTCCATTCTTTTGACCAACAATGGAAGAAGGAAACAGAGGAGATGTCAGGGTTACAGGCCTACGAAACTACGACTCCCATGATGCAACAGTCCCCGCCGAGACTCCCCGGTGGGAAAACGGACCAATGAGCAACCATTGCCCTTATTCAAACGGACTATATATGCTGGAACGGAGGGCACGAACCCTCAGTTCCAGCACCCTGTAGCTAGGGCGACACATATCAATGAAGTTCGTTCCTTTTGTATAAAGTCAACTTTGTTTGAGTGTGTTCAGCCTTACAGGAGGGATCTAGATCCTTCTGCATCTGGGATGGCATGTAAGAATGTAATAACATAAAATGGTTTGGGATGTTTACCAAGAGCTTGCAAAATCTCTTACCTAACTGTATGCCTATTAAAAAGGCTTCATCTGAAATATCTATCTTCCTGCTCTACCAGCTATTTTCCTCCACTCCATTCCCATTCAAAAACTACACTACCGTGATTAGCCTTTCAGCTCCCCAAAACTTCACTGAACTCCCTTTGACTTGTGCGCCCATTTCGTAACGGTCTGTCACTCACAGGATTCCATCCAGCCCTCGGCCTGGGAATCTTGCAGGGCACCAACCATAAGGCTGTCAAATCCGCTGCTCAAACTGAACTCTCATAAATCCTGCTACCCACAGATGACCCCACACAACACAGACTACATTGTGGCAGCAGCCCATCCGAAACCAGACAGCTCCAGATGACTCACACTGCTGAGCAGAGCCAAGCCACACGCGGAAAGGAGACAGCAATCTCCAGGGTTACTGACCTGGCAGAAAATGCCTCCAAAACCCCAACTGCAGCTTGGGGAAAAACAAGCCCTTTCAATAAATTAATAGCTTCGTAGCACGTTCAGCTTCCCACTTATATTGCATGTCCTTGGGGCTCACCCAGAGAACTATATGACATATCCAGCCTCACGGAGAGAGAGAGAAGGACATGTGTGAACTTGGGCCCCTTCCGCACATGCAGAATGATGCACTTTCAATGTACTCTGCAGCTGTGCGGAATAGCAAAATCCACTTGCAAATGATTGTGAAAGTGGAGTGAAAGTGTTTTATTCTGCATGTGCGGAAGGAGCCTGACCGATTTTCCATCAATTTTCAGGTGCCCTTGGATTTGTCTACCTTCCCTTGGATTTGTCTAATGCAGTGTTTCCCAACCTTTTCGAGGTCAGGGTACCCTTGACCTCACTCTTCATATCTCACGGTACCCCTGCCACCACCCTCCACCTTCCCCTCCCATTGCCCCTGCTTCCCACACCCCCCACCTTCCCCTCCCAGGGTGAAGGGAAGCACTGGGGGGGGGGGGGGGGCTGCTGACCTTGTGGCAGGCCCTGCCCCGTGGGCCAGCTCCATGTCCTTGCTGGCGCCGGTGGGAGACACCACAAAAATGAGGGGGGGCAGTAGCGTTGCCGCGGTACCCCTGGGACATGCTCACGGCACCCCAGGGTACCATGGTACCCTGGTTGAGAATGGCTGGTCTAACGTGTCTTGCAGGTATTTCTTTTATCACCATGACTCACATTCCACTTCTCTAGTCATGGCACCTGAAACGGCTGGCACAGTCTTGGCTGGCACAGTCGTTTGTAGAACCAAAGTACTTTTTGTTTTTCTGAATTTACTTGCTAAGCCCAGTACTATCCAACCACATGCTGTCTGCAGTGCTGTTTAATATTCTCAATACTGCCACATGCTAGAAGTAAACAAACAAACCTATATTTTCCAAGAGTATAAAAATCCAGTCCTACTGGGCAGTTATAAATATTAACATGTCTCCTTTTTTATTCATTAAATAAATAAAAGAACAGAAAGTGTTCAGAAACACAGAGTAACTTATTGTACAGAACAATTCGATATCAATTATAGAACAGAAGATATATTAATGTGATATATGACGATTACAACCCAATCTCCTTTTGAGGTGGTCAGATTCTATCACTATTTGAGGGCAGGCAAGACTGTATGGGATAGTGTTTAGAGCAGGGGTGTCAAACTTGCAGTCCTCCGGATGTTCACGAACTGCAATTCCCATCAGTCTCTCCCAACATGAGTACTGGCTCTACTGGCAAGGGCTGATGGGAATTGTAGTTCATGAACAACTGGAGGGCCACGAGTTTGACACCTGTGGTTTAGAGGGTCAGATTATCAGCAACAAAGGACCTCTCAAACCATGGGAGGTCCTTGGAGAAATGGTGGAATGAAAACGAGTTTATGATCTGAAATGAGGGGCTGTTTAACCCACTTAGCGCAGTACAGAGGCTTGCAAAAAGCAGCCAAATGCAATGTTGAAGCAGATATGATGATGGGAAGTCAAGATGTTTGGTGGGAAGGGAAAGAAGGACAAAAAGGGAAGCCACTGGCAGCTGCTCTTTGCAGAGTGGAAAACACAACCCTTTCATAAAGCAAACTACAAAACCATGCAGGCCCTT